>NC_054701.1:66042856-66062856 GCF_016097555.1 Gigantopelta aegis | reverse complement strand
GAGCTATTATCGACGCGATATAACGGTAAATAAAATGTGTTGAGTGCGTCGTTAAATAAAACATTTCCTTTCGATCGAGCTATATGCTGATGTGCAATATGGAGCTAGTTATGCGAGATTTAATAAACTTTCTATGTAGTTTCAGAATTCTGTGGTTGTTGACTTTGTTTGGGGTGCAGTTACAGTGTTAGCTATATGATATACAGTATTGACGGAGCGTTATGTTGAACATAACACCCCGAGCCACCCTGCATTTGTTACGTATCGATGGGAGGGGCATTACTGAACATGTCTAAATTTATTATCTTATCATTATTTTTATTTCAGAATTGTGAATCCAATCTGGATATTGAGCTGAGCTCCGAATTTTAATTATTATTATTATTATTATTATTATTATTATTATTATTATTATTATTATTATTATTTTAAAGATTTATTGCCCCCAGAACATAGGCAATGAACAGGTTCGAGCTCCGAATTTAGTTCCACCCAAAGTTCGTCATATTTCCATAGGTCGTACACTAGAACATCGTAAACTTTCTGGTCCGTGTAACTACACACATTTACAAAAACACCTGCGTTTAAGAAAAACAGCTAGGCTTCATAAATTCGGACCTCTGTTTAGTTCCAGTGTAGAGTAGGCCCTATATATAGGCCTACTGTGTACCACATAGGCCTATATAAATTTTAACGGGGCATCACTTTGGAATTCATATAACTATAAGCCTACAGTCTTGTATGGAATTCAGTATTACAGTGTTTAGTAGAATTGGGCGGAGCTTTCCACTGTACTTTATTTCTGAACCACCTAATATTATCTTATATTCCTAAGCTACCCTAAATTCGTTATATTTCACTTGTATTTGAATTGTACATTTTAAAGAGTGTTAATTTCATACTTCTGAGCAATATCCAACTTCCGCTTCCCCCCATTTAGACATTGAGCCTATTCTGAGGAATCATGGTTGGCTAATTAAAGTACTGACACTGACAGTGACTCGTCAAATAAAATGTTGACGCAGATATAAGGATTACGTGCAAATTCAACGGTTTCATTGTTACCTAGGATTATAACAAGTGTTTCCAGCATTTGTCATGATGATTTTTATTTGTAAATTGTACAATGCAGGAAATTGCATTTCAGGACATCTAAATAATTTGGTAAATTTCGTTTTAATTTTTTTTTTGGAAGAGCATGCCTCCGGACAGCCCTAGAAACTTGAGTGCTTGGCACTATCAATTTCATCTAGTTATACCCTCTTCGCCTATCCACACACAAAAAAAATAATAATAAGAAAAAAAAAGTGCTTCGGCCGTGCCTGACAAAGGTCTTCCCACCCAAGTTACCCCCCCCCCCCACCCCCAAAACCCTTGCTTCTGTATTAAAATATATAAGAAATACTGATTAAACGGCAAAATCCACAAATGCCAGTAATTGTTACCTTTAAATATTTTATTTATTTTCCTTCTTTTTTTTTCTTTCTGATACGCATCAGAATATTTATGCACGAACTGCGTAAGTGACAAAATGCGATCAAAGTGACTTTTCAACGATTAACACTAACAGATTAGATTGGTACCTAACGGTTCTTTTATTGATTTTTGACAGTTTCTTAATTCACGAGCGTAGCAATGCTTCAATAGTAGTATACAAACAAAGGTCGTGTGACGCTACAAAGGACAAGCATGGCGGTGATGATCATCTGAAATGTTCTACATGTAGGTCATAAACGAATTTACGCTTTTGTGAGGATGGAATCGTGATTTATTCTTCCTTCGTTAGTGATTTGGCGTGTCATGCAATCCGTAGCTCTGTATGGAAGGCTTGTGGCCAGAGCTATTGTGTCTGGAATACACAATGAATTTCAACTGAAATCTCCACGGGAAATCCCCAAAGATCCTTTGCAGTTGGTTACTGGTCACTCTGGGTTTTCTAAGACTTTATCAGCAAGCACCTTCCGAAAATGGAATTTTGGAGATGATGCTTATTTCATAGCCAGAAATAAAGTAGCTGATGTTATTGGTATGTATTAAATGTGTTTTTGTTTGTTTTGTCATCTTTGTAGGCTAAGGACGTAAGGTCGACCCACAGTCACTTTTGGCACCCATGTTTTGGCTTGTACACATTAAATACATCATATCTTACTGTAATTTTAATACCGATCCATATTTCGTAAATTGTAAAAAAAAAAAAAAAAATTCTGGGATTTTCTTCAAACACTTGAAACAGTGGTGCATAGTTATTTTGAAATTGAAACATTTCCAATAGTGATTTAACATTGGAATTTTTTCATGACATGCACCCAGTTTATTGTAATTGTAGGAAATGCAAAGTGATGTCATTGGAATACTAACATGATTCAAAATCAAACTTGGCTATATCATTATGCTGCGTACAGTTTCAACAATTTACTAGTGCCGGGGAATTTTTTTATGTTGTTGGTTGATTATACCTTTTTGGTTTGTGTGTCCATTTGTTGCACTATTTCAGTTGCGAAATGGGTGAAACATGGTGCCACAAGTTTTGAATACAAGCGATATATAGGGTATGTAACAATATTGAGACATAGAAAGGACACATTTTTTACATCCCTTTGAACTAACAATTTACGTGTTGAAAATAACGTTCAACATGCTCCAGTGCTTGTATTTCCAACTTGTAAACAAGAAAGTGAAAAAGCTAACCATGCAATCATAACCTTTTGGATTTTAATAAAAAATCGTGACAAAATTTAGTTTTTCCATTTTGATGATAAAAAATAAAGCACACACCTTAAATGTTAAAATAACGATGATTAATCAATGTAAAACTAAAAGAGGTGAGAGATTTTAATAGTTTTTTGAATGGGGAAATGATGTAATTCATTATAATAAATTTATAAAAATTTCAAACATACAAGTCTATAAAATAGCAAAACATTATAAAATTTAATTGGAACTTTGTAGCAGAAATATTTTTTAAAGATGCTTTATTTTATTATTAGGGAAAATAGATAAATTTATAACTTGTAAGTGAGATACATTGCTGTTGACTACATGTATTTTGAGGGAACTGGAACTTACCTTTTTACAAGTGCACCCAAATGCAAACAAGTTGTAATTACGCATTTACAGAGCACACCCTAACGCAGCATTATAATGCTTCATTCACTCCATTAAAGTCAAATCCAGTTTTCTTACCAAAATAATTCCATAGTTCTATATTGAGCAGACAGCAGTGTTTACATGCCTGTATATTTTAATTTTTTCCTAATTTTAGACAAAATATTCAGTTTTAAGTTTTAAATATATTATTCAAATATATTATATTAAAAAATTTACTGTTAGATATGTTATATTATGTATGAGGCCAAAACAAGGGTGCAAAAAGAGCACTAAGTAATATGGGCACTATATGGGGACTTTTGTCTTTTCTGAGTGCAGGAAGGTCATTTTAGTTCAGTACTATCTGTAACAGCTGCTGCAGAGTTGTCAATATTCAGTATTGCATTGCAAGTTATTTTAATTTAATTAAAGAAGGGGGACAATTAAGGCATTTGGCCTGGTATGCATATTCAATGATATATAAGGGTCATTCTGTGTCAAATCACCAAAAAACCCTGATATTTTAAACCCGACCATCTCAGATTTTTATGAAAATTGGTATACTTGTTGATTGCAAGACTATGGGGGAAGTGGGTGACCGAATGATTCTGTGACTGCTGAACTGGTGTGAAGGCAATGAGGGAAGTAGTTTGATGTCGTATGATCATAGCAATGTATTACTCAGTGTTCAAGAGAGATGGTGATTCCTAGCATCAGGAATTGGTCATTCAGGTTTACTTCAGTATAGCTAATCAGACGTTAATGGCAGAAAAGGTGTTATTTTCATGGACATGCAATTTTTGAATGTGTATTGCTGCTAAACAAAGAATATTACACCTCTGAAACTTTTATATATGTTTTAGTTAACATATGGGAGATTAAATTTCAAGAAAGGTCATCTCAAGGTTACGTGATCCACAAGGTCAATTTCAGGGTCATAACAGGTCAAAAGGTCAGTGTACCCCAACATTCTCGAATCTGAACAATAATAGTCGATTTGGAATCCTTGTCAAATTACCTTTCCAACAATACCAATTTTATGAAGATTGGCCCAGTAGTTCCTGAGATATGATGATTCAAAGGTTGGCGGCCATGCCCATTTTGGGTGAAAATCTCCAAATGTTGGGGGCCATATCTCCCACACCACTGGTTCGATTGGCCTAAAATTTTGAATTTGGTGCTGTGGGATTCCAATCAACAAGTATACCAAGTATAAAAATCTGAGACGGTCGGGTTTAACCCATTGGGTGATTTGACACAGAATGACCCATAATGCACATTATTGCTTAATATCAACACGTATAGTTAATTAATAAAACGGTTAAATGTGACGGCTATTATATATAATGGGCGCAGCCATTTTGTACCATCTCAGTGAGTACACCCTCTGGCGAGCTGGTGGTTACGTAATACTTAACGTGTCACGTCAGGAATGAGCCTTAGAACTAGAGAAACACAATCTACCTGGTTTTTGCGGGATGATAAATAGTCATACATTGCAATGTTCTGTAATAATACACATCCCAGTAAGCCAGCAATAAGTATATCCAGCACTATATATATTATTTTTCAATACAAAATAAAATACCATTGTCAAAATGGCTACACAACAAGTCGAAACGATTATCAATGTTTTGCCCATGCATTAACCTACATACTAATATGATACATGGAGTGTTTTCTTAGTTAATTGGTCTATGCTGTTAGTTGCTTCTACCTGTGATTCCTGATTGGCAGGTGTGTATTTGATTGGTAACCAGACGAGCCAATTAATTGACGCTGTCTAGACACAAAAATACATACCAGTATTGTGGAATATTACCTGTTGCCCCTAAAATTGTAATGGACATGGTTTATTACTGTAAATAGTTCTGTAAAACTATTGATTAAGTATACTTTTCCATCTAAAACCACAGAACTGACCAATTACGTAGTCCCAAATAAAATAAAATTATTACTTGGGTATCATGGGTTGTCGTTTTTGCTCCAACGTAGCATATCAATAGGCCTAATAGTGTACATTTTTCCTTTGGATTATTAAACAGAAAAATACTATAACCCCATTTTGTTCCGTTAATGCAACTTGAAATATATTTAGTTAAATAGTTTATTATATTATTACGTCATTTAATGATTTATGCTGTTTTACAAGTCAGTTTGATCAAAGAGAAGCGCCTTGTTGAAAATTACTGCTTTTGTTTACACTGTACATACAGGAGCTGGTCAGGAGCTGACGTCACTTCGCTCCAAGCTATCCCACCGGACGTCACAAAAACGAAACAAAATGGCTGCCCCCAGTTAGCAGGAATAACCATGTTTTTTTATTACTCTAAAATTGCGCGTTTTTCATTTGCTAAAGTGTCAGTATGTGTTGGTGGTCCAGGTATGCATCTTTCCAACACATGTATACGGCTCTTGTTTGAGTTGACCCTAACTTTAACATTTCAGTGGTTTTGAGGTCAGAATGTTTGCGCTTAATTTGGTCGTGATTATTTTGGGCATACATATATCATGTGTTTTGGGAACAATGTTAATCACCTCGACTTCGCTGCAATCTACTCTATGGATCCATTCAACTGATTGTTTTTTTTCTCATTCCAACCAGTGCACCACAACTGGTCAAAGGCCGTGGTATGTGCTTTCCTGTCTGTGGGAAAGTGCATATAAAAGATCCCTTTTGACTGTCGACCAGGATCCGGATTAGGAAAGAGGTTGGCTTAGTTTAAAACAAACATCCCAAATAATGTTTTGATTGAGGTAATTTTGCATTAATAATATTAACTTAAATTTTTTGACTAAGTTCTTCATATTTGACATTGTTGAAACCTAACAAATTATGTTTCTATATTTACAGATATATCATATCATCAATATATAGTAGTCTGAAACATATCATGTAAAGTATGTTTTTAATAATTTACAAACCCTGTTTCAGGAAAGTAATAATTGCAATGTATTAAATTTAATGTAGAGGAAATTGACATATATATACCTGTATATATATATATATGCATGCATGTAATTACCAAAACACTATATTAAATCATCATGAGCTGTGACATATGACTGGCACTGTAACCTGAATTTCCTGAAAGTGTGCGTACTAGGTCAAAGTTCAAGCCAATGGAGGTGTATAAAAATGTAAATAACACTTTATCAACATTTTTTTATTTTTTTATTTTTTATCACAGCTTCTGTCTATTTAAATGACTGACTGTTTTTGTTATGTACACTATGTGTTTTCTTTGCTACATCAATTAGTATTAATTTAGGCTCGAACAATTTGATGATCTTGTAAAAGTTTTGACATGTGTGCATTATCTATTAAACTTAAAAAATTACAAAAATCCAGTTATTTTCTCACAAAATATCAATTATTAATTTAAATTGTTTAATTTTTAAATTAAAATAAAATTAGCTAGTTTTTAACATTTGCAATTGGTGAATTTGGCGAGTGTTAGAGCTTTACCTGGATATGACCTGTCCATATTTTAACAGGCATTGCCGATGGGGTAGGAGGCTGGAGAAGTTATGGCGTTGACCCATCAGCATTTCCACGGACATTAATGGCAACATGTGAACGTATGGTCAATGAAGGAAGGTTTCGTCCACAAGCACCTACCGAAGTTATTGCTGCAAGTTATAATGAAATGTTTGAGCAAAAATTGCCTTTAATAGGTAAGTAATTATCAGTTGGCAAGGAATAGAATGTATATTTACAGCAGTTGTCACATTTTGTGTTTCAAACATTTCTTAAATATATATCACCCATTTTAATTCTGGACTAATGGCCGTTATATAAACAGGATTTTGAAAACAAAGGAGATGGAATCTAGGTTGGTTGGTAGAGTATTTGCCTTCAGTTGTTTTTCGGTCAAAGGATTGAATTGCCTCTGTGAACCCATACACTGATTTCCCTACCCCACCGCAACCAGTGCCTCACAACTGGTATATTAAAGGCCATGGTATGTACAGTCTTGTCTGTGGGGAAGTGCATATAAAAGACCCCTTGCTGCTAATTGAACAATGTAGTGAGTTTCCTCTCTGAAGATTGTCAGAATTGTCAAATGTTTTACATACCGGTACATACATGTATATGTGTACATTTGTATCCATTGGTTGATGATTACTGTAGAATATTTTATTTTCGCATGGAATTTAGTTTCGCATTTTTCGCGTGTGAATGAAATTCGTGAAAATATATTCCACGCGAAAATAAATTTCCAATGTACAAGGCTAGTAGTAACAAAGCGGTGCTCCCTCCTGTCACGGAACAAACCACAAAACACAAAAGCTGTTTAAAACTTTGAATCAAGAACGCGATGATAAGTACGTACATGATAATAAAACAATACTAACACTAAAAAGCTTTATGCTGTTTTCCTTTGCATGTGCTAGCGATCAGTTCATCGGACAGAGTCTACACGTTTTCAACGACGGAAGTAAACATGCATTATCACAGTATATTAAAAATGTGGAAGTGAAAAAATCCGGACTGGGCTATGTTCAGATGTTTCACAATTTTATTTTTATTTTTCGCAAAGGCCTGCAAGTCTGAAACCTGTTCGTATTAAATCAGTTTTTCCGTTTTGAACTAGTATTTCGATGGCAATAAATATTGTTTCAATCAAACTTAAGTTACTGAGTACTAGTAGCTGGTGCCTTCAAATTTCGTTTCGTTTGTTTTCGGTTTTTGTTTTTATAACAATTATAAGGATTAAGAAAAACTGCAAGTGGTAAGCACCTTCTGTAAGCTTCTGATTGGTTAAAGCAGGAAAACTGTTGTTTTATATGTATAGCACTCGTGTGTACATGTAGGATTACATGTAGTTCTACAGATTAGCGTAACAACCGGCAAAACTAAGTTCCGTTTTTAAAACAAAATTATTGACATCTGTACTTCGTTTTTTTTGCGAATTGACCCATTTTCATTAAATCGCGAAAATTTGATCCCGCGAAAATAAAGTATTCTTCAGTAATAAATCAGTGTGCTCTAGTGGTGTCATTAACAAAAACGTTACTTTTAAAGCAATAAAAAAAAAAATTAAATCTTTTTTTTCTTAAATTTCAAGTAAAGTAACCTACAGTATTCCCATTTTTAGATAAAAGAAAGTTATAACATCATGTCAAGTTTTGAACTGTAAAATAGGAAATCCTAATTTTATGTAAAAAGACTAAATTTGATCTAAGGTAACCCCATTGTTTAAATGTCTTATCAACATACATAAGTGCTAATTATAATATGTCATCTTTATTCACTCATTATTTTCCTTGTTTTTAAAGGCAGTAGTACAGCGTGTATTGTCGCGCTGCACAGAGAGGAACAAACAGTGTACTCCGCTAACCTTGGCGACAGCGGCTTTCTCGTGATTCGTGAAGGCGAGGTCATTCACAGGTCACTTGAACAGCAACACTACTTCAACACACCGTTCCAGTTGGCCGTGGTGCCGCCACACCAACAAGGTCTTGTCCACTGTGATAGGCAAGTGTCATAAGTCTAGTGAGGTTCCAGTGATTGATTATAATAAAAACTTTGTGGGGTCGGGTTGTCAAAACATAGCCCAGTGGTAAAGTGCTTGCCTGATGCGCGGTCGGTCTAGGATCGATCCCCGTCGGAGGCACATTGGGCTATTTCTAGTTCCAGCAAGTGCACCACTACTGGTATATCAAAGGCCATGGTATGTGCTATCTTGTCTGTGGGATTGTGCATATTTTCTTGTCTATATAAAGAAAAAAGATATTAAATAGTTATTAAAGGTAAAATTAGCAATTTGTAGGATATCTCCAGGTGAACAAGACTGTAGGTGCATCGATCTTATAATGAAAATCCTTCTTATGTTCATATAATACAAACACATTGTGTCATCAAAAGTTTATTATAACCAATGATTTATGATGAAATTTAAATCGATTCCCAACACTTCATAAATGTGAAAATAACCAATTACAAGTTGTAGTTACATGTTATTTAAAATTGTACCACTTTTTGCCTCTAGCCAAAAACTGGATTGAATTTGAGGTCATACCTGTGTGTATAATTTATTCGCGTCTTGTACCAAACAAAGGTATGCATTTCTAAGTGTTTTTAAGTTAATACAGCTAATACAGTTTCTTGATAATTTTTGTCATTTTTGTGGTTTTAAAATAAATTAACTGTATTTTATCTGTAAGTACCATATTATACATTTAATGAACATTACAGAACTTTATATTGACTATTACAGTCAGGGGTTTATCCAGGCATTCCCATCAGACTATTGACCGTGACAAAAATGAATAAATGCCCAATAGTTTAATACAAGCAGAAGTTGGCATCCGTGTACAGTAGCTCAGTTAGGGTATTCGTCTGAAGTTCATTAACCTGATATCCCTACATTTATGTAAGTAGATCTATTGGGATCTTCTAGTTGTAACTAGTACATCATGATCATATATCACTGAGTTATGCTTTGCTAATTGCTCTCTTTAGTTAATGGAGTGGGCTCCCTCACACCAATGCTTCATTCAAATAAATAGAGGATATTTCATGTTTTTGTCAAATATGATTTATATCTCATCGAGTGAAGTTTGCAATCATATCTCATGAGTCGCACTTGCATGATGAGTGTGATATGATTGCAAACTTCATAAGATGAGATATAAATCATCTTTGACAAAAAACATGAAATTTTCTTTTTTAGTATATAACTTTTGGCAATTTACCTTTATTTTTAAAATGCCAGCAGCAAAATAGTTACAGCTTTCTTACAGTGAAGATAAAACACTTTTTACAGTGACGATAACACATTTTAGAGTGAAATAGTGAATAACACTTTTATGTTACTGATATTTAAAGATATTTCACTAAATGTTATATAATAAAAAAGAATGCACCTAGAGTCACTTATTTTAAATGAATATGTAATGCAGATAAGAATAACAAGTTTTTCTTTGCACAGACACATTAATTATTGCTTTGTTCATTGTTTGTTCCTTTGTGTCAAATGTATATTGTAGAATATATTTAAATGTCGTATTGCGTTTTATTATGTTTAGCCCCGAAGTAGCTGAAAGCTCATCATTTGGTGTTGAAGATGGAGACATAATTCTATTAGGAACTGATGGACTCTTTGACAACATGAGTGAAGACTTGTTACTCCGGTATACATCAAACATGAAGGTAAATATTGATCCAAGTGTTTTCAATACCTGATTTGTTTGGTTCATATAAGGTGTTTTTGTTGGTTTGTGCATTTGTTTATTCATTAATTCATTTATTTATTTTGTCATTCACTCACTATTTTTAAAAGGTTACCAGGGTTCGCACGCATCCTGGAAAACCCTGGAAAGTGCTTAATTTTTTTTTTTACCCTGGAAAGTCCTTAAATGTCCTGGAAAAGTCAGTTTACCTCCTGGAAAGTCCTGGAAATTCGAAATTTTGTTTCTAATTTTTTTTTAGTGATGTTACAAATACATAAATAATCGCGTTTGACTTAGGTACCTCTCCCCCAAAAGAAAGAAAGAAAACCCCCCACAAAAACAATACCTAAACGCATCGATGATTATAATGAGGTCGACTGCCATTGGTCAGTTGTTGAGCAGGAAATACTGTGTTGGTTTATTTGGTCTATAGATAGGCGTAGTGGTGCTCGTTGGAGCACGAGTAGATAAGCTTAATTGAGATGGCGACACAATTCTTCAAGCATGGAATCCGGATAAAAAAATATATACCAGTATGATATTAAAAAAAAGAAAAAGAAAAACGGGTAGATGTGTAAATCACTTCTGCGAAAACGGAAAGTGTACGTTTAACGACAGGTGGCTAAATATATTTATTTTTAGAAAAACAAGCACGCATCTGACGTCATATAAGTTGACTACTGGCATGTAAATAATTTTATGGACCTGTTAAATCCCAACAAATTCGAGTAACTGAATAAATCCATTTAGCTTGTAAACGTTAATTAAACAGTGTATAATTAAGTAGGAATTAACACCTCACAAAGTGAGCTATCACTTTAACAATGGCTCACCGCTTGGGTCTGAATCCTGTGCGGCGAGTCGTGACCATGATTAATCATTTGACCGGAAAGAAGCCCATATCTTTAAATAAACCCCATCAATGTAACGTGAGATTAAGAATGAGTTTAACACCATAGAGATTTTGCAAAGGTCTCCTTTCAACAATTGTAACAGTGTATAACATTGTTACACTTGTTTCTTTTGGTGGTGTGGCCTATGTTTATAGGCGCACGTGCAACACACTTTGATTTAGCAGCTGAGCTTTAGCTGCAAGGATTTAATTGACAACTAATTTACATAAGGAGGCGTGGACAAGACCGGTTTAGATCACACCAATAATTATAAACGTTTTAAGCTGTTTCATACTTGTTGTGTGTGTGTGTGTGTATATATATATATATATATATATATATATATATATATAAATTTAAAAAAAAAAAAAAAAATTATATATATATATATAAATGTGTGTGTGTGTGTGTATATATATATATATATATATATATATATATATATATATATATATATATATATAAATAAATGTGTGTGTGTGTATATATATATATATATATGTATTCTATTTGAGTATTAGATACATGTTTATATCACTGTTTTGTACAATGTGTATATATATATGTATTCTATTTGAGTATTAGATACATGTTTATATCACTGTTTTGTACAATGTACAACAAATGTAGTTAATAAAATATTTTATTTCAACAGTTTTAGTTTACAACTTTACCATCCAAAAGTTATATCCAGAGTGGGGTGTGTCTACTGTAGACTGTGTGTAACAAGTATTGTATGTTGGAGACATAGCAGCCACTGACTAAACAATCTGCTAGGGTGTCGTTAAACAAAAACTTCTTTCCAAGTCATATATTCAGACCCCTGGAAAAGGTAAAATAGTCCTGGAAAATGAACGAAAATAGCCCTTAAAAGTCCTGGAAAATGAAACCATTTGAAGTGTATGAACCCTGGGTTACATTGTTTTGGTTATTTGTTCATCGATTCATTTATTTATTTTGTCATTCACTCACTATTTTTAAAAGGTTACATTGTCTTGGTTATTTGTTCATTGATTTATTTATTTTGTCATTCACTCACTATGTTTAAAATGTTACATTGTCTTTTGTTCAAACACGACAAACCAACTCTTGATAGAAATAATTGAAGTTCCAAGCAATTACTGCCCAGTTGACTATTCATTTTGAATGTTTTAGATCAGTTATTTATCCAGGGATATGAATCTGCATAATTCTGCCGATTTTGTTTTGCTCAGAGTTGATCTCATGAATCAGTTAAATTTAGTGAGAAGAACATTTATAGGCTGTATCGCCAGCCATTCACAATCGTAGACATGTTACCAACTTTACTTAAATGTGGCTTTCCTGTCTAAAACATGATGTGTTACTTTATTTTAAATAAATCTTAATTTTGCACCTACATATGAACATATGAATATTGGTTGCTGTAAGTTTAAATTGACGAAGTGCAGATAGTTATGTGATGTCACAGGAAACTCTGGATGTCCACTATTTCTTGAAAATTAACATGCTGGGTACATATGGATTATAAAACATTGAAAATATATATTTTTCTCCAATTAGGATCACAAAGCAGAGAATGTGCAAACGACAGCAACTGACATTGCAGAAAAGGCCTATCATTTGTCTTTCGACCCAGACTACATGTCTCCTTTTGCCTTATCAGCTATAGACGCAGGCATAGACTTTAGAGGTTTGTTTTCAGTTTATAGATCTACCATTTAGGGAGACCAAAGAATACACAATAGCAATAAATTTAAAATATCTAAATTCAGATTTTTGAAAAAGGTTGTAGGGCTAATTTGGGGTGAGCAAACATTTTTGCCAAATTATCAATTAAAACTTCAGAAATAGCTGACAACTAGTTATTTTCCATCAAAATATCAATCATTTACATAAAATTATTTCCCCTGATTAAAATTCATTTCATTTCAACTTATTTTCATGCTTATATCCAATTTAGGTTCAAGCACACTGTCTTGGGCACAGAACTCGGCTATTGGGGCTGTCTGTCCAGGACAGTGGTTTAGTTATTAGTTGGTTAGTGAGAGAGAAGAGGCTGTAGTGGCCTTAAACTTACCCATTGAGCCCTAAAGAACTCACTCTAGGTTGGAGCCGGTACGGAGCTGGGAACCCTGTACCTACCAGCCTGTAGTCCAGTGGCTTAACCACTGCGCCATCGAGGCTGGTGATTAAAATAAAATTCACCAATTGTTTTCCATATTCACAATTAATGAATTTCAGTTAGTGGAAGTGCTAACCCTGCTTTTTAATTGTAACAGTTATATATGCATCATTTATTCTGCAGATTTAAAAAAAAAACATTTCATTTAAATTTTAAAAGTATTTTTTAATGGCCTACATATCAACACTATCTGTATTTTAAAATGATCATCTTGTTTCTTACAGGGGGAAAACCCGATGACATCACAGTCATTGTTGCTCGTGTCACGAGTGGTCTTCCCACACGCCAGTAGACCAGTGACGATAAGACATTTTAAATTGCGTGTTCGTGTGTGCCAGTAACTGTCTAGGAGCAGATTGTAGATCATTCCATTTTCTACAGAGAGCAGATATTTGTATATAGTGGTATAACTAACCAGATTTTGAGTAGCTACAAACAGAGGCATTCGGGAGAGTGTGTGGAGGGAGAGACGAGTTATTGGGGTGTTGCTAGTGTGGTGCATACCTGTAGTGTTGACATGTTATGTAGTGTGTCAGTTGTACTGATATATACCATACTGTGATATTATCATAGATGACTGTATTATTGATGCTAAACATAGGTTTTATTTCAGTGTCTGAGCCATGATGTGGGGGAACCTGCTACTTTTAAAAAGGCATTTTTAGATTATCACGCAGCCATATTCATACATAACAGTATGTACAGCATAAAAGTGTAGATGATACATTGTAATAAATATAAATTTTTTTACAAAGTTAAGTCACTATAACCCACTTACCTCAAGTTAATCTGAATCCGTTACAGTAATTCAGTTTCAATAAATCAGGGTACTGTTTATTTATTTTTTTAAACTAGATTAGCAACTGTTGGTGATCAGTTGAAATTTGAGCAGCAAAAAGATTTAACACAAGAATTGTGTAGTGCCTGTGACAGACATGCTCGAAACCGTAGTGATATAGGGGCATGTTAAAGGTACTGTCTGTCTCTCTCAGAAATTTGCATAGTGAATTCTGACACAATACTGAAAATGTTCCCTGTAAAAGTAATCGTGTTTATACAATGCTATAGTAAACAACATTCAGTCTGAGATTTTTAATCCATTACATCTTGTAAATTTCTGATATATCTATTGAACAGAATTTTTTATAAAATGTCTATGACATTTGATATATTGTGAAAGATGGCACTCTACACATTGGGCTTTATTCTGATGAACTGACATTCTAAAACATCAGTGTCTTTAATTACAAGTAGGTACAAGTATTTTGTACCAGATTCATTAGGTATTAAAATAGTTATAGCCATGGTATTAAACTGGTTTGTATGTTTTGTGTTTGTTAAAGTTAACACAGTACTGTTAAACAAACATGAAATAGTTATTTTATCGTTATAAGGCCATAGAGTAGGTTTCCCCTGTCATGGCTAAATGATTTTTCTGGCAATAACACAAAAGCTTTTCGCACAAAGACATAATATATTGTCCCTATTACGTAGTGTAATAGTAATATATGTTTTGTGAGGATATGTTTTTTTTGAGATTTTGATAGTCATTGTTACAGTAGTAAAACTACATTTACATGTACCATGCTTGTTATAAGGTACACATTTTTCTTTTTTAGCCTGGTTACTTTTAAGTACTTAAATGTACATTGATAGTAATGACCAATTTTATTTATTAACATGAAAAGCAAAGCTCGTTTAAGCATAGTGTTTTTACTATTATCTTACCTTTGTTTGTGCATCAAATAGGAACATTAATCTAGAACGTTTCAGACATCTATCAACATAACAATGCAAAATAAGCACCTATGTGCATTTTGTTTTTGACCAAACATTTGTAGTCAGTAAATGGTGTGGATGTTATTTGTTGTACTGACATATTTTCTGTGTTAACCCAAGTCAAAAATAAACCTTGTTATTAGTCCCCTACTGACCCACCTGGAGGGGACTATAGGTTTTCTGTCTGTCTGTCTGTCTGATAATGACTTAAGATATTGAGATACAATATTTTGTAAATAGCTTTATCTTATGCAGTTACAGATCCACTTTGACTTTCATGAGGATTAGCCCATTTTTGACAGAGTTATGGCCCTTGAATTTAGGAGATAACGAACTTTTGTTGGGCCCAGTAAGGGACATGTATTGCTTTAGCGGTACTGCTTTAGCGGTACTGCTTTAGCGGTACTCTCAAAATGCTTGTTTTAATTGTGCTTGAATCTCCATGGTGTCTGCTTGACAAAGATTATTGTCAACATGCACACAGAAAGGAGAGTCAAACATAACTTGGTATTGGCTACTGGTCGTGTGTTGAATATGTAAAGTAACATGGGTTAACGTCACATGTTTTCATTGTGTAAAATTACATGTACATGTATGTCCGGTGTAGATGGAGTTACATTTTCTTTTTAATTTTTTAATTTTTTTTGCTGAATCTCAAATACTGAAAGCACAAATGAAAATATAAAATTGATATTAAAGGTAGCAGCTCTGTAGCTTCTGCCTTGATAAAACAGCATTATAATACATGGTGAATTTAAAAACCTAGGTGAGTGAATGAAATTTTGCTTTAAAAAAAAACACTTCATGTGTGAATGCCTTTCATTGTTGCTTGGTTCTCCTTTAAAAAAAAAGAAGACAAAAGACAGGGCTGTATCATTCCTTTTCCAATGCAAATTCAACAGTTTCCTAATCAAAGGAAGGTAAAGTATATTTATTTCTCAAAATTAAGGTATTTTGCCGTGATGCATCTTGTCTCTTTCTTTACTAATCTCTACCAATAATCTTAATTTTGGGAAGAAAGAGGGAAAGTAAGAATATTTTAAAATATTAACCCCCTCCCCTCCCAATTACTTTCCATTTTTTTTTTAGATTATTAGGATTCAGCATTGTTTATTATTATTTTTTATTATATTTTTTTGGTTTGTTACAAAATTACTTTGAGTTACACAAGACAGCTTGGTGTAGGTCATAAAAACAACTTTATTATATGTTATTCTGTCCCATGAAAATATATACTCAATTTATATCATTTTAGTAGATTTCCAAAGCGCACATGTCATAATAATATCCATTCTACTGTAGTTCATTTTGTAGTTTTGTTAACTAAACTATTTAAAAATTCACACTCATTAGAAGTTTTTTTAGAGCATGTTAAATTGTTATTGGTTAACTTGTGTATAATTATTGCATTTCCTTGCCTATTATTACGCATAAATGATCATTCAGAAAATGTATGCCTTGCCTTCTATTGGAAACGAAATAATTGTTATATGTATGTGTCTCTTCTGCAAAGTTATGATGTTTTGTTAAGAAATGATTAAATGAGTGTTAAAGGCTGTTCCACAGCCAATCACATGTTAGGCAGGTAATTAAAAAAATATATACCCACCATCCTCAAAATAACATTTTATTTAAACCTTTTATGTATAGAGGAAAAGATGTGGCAGACCCAATAACAATTATTATTGTAATGGTTCCATTTTCATAATAAAGTAGATCCTTTTATTTTATTTACTTTAATAATAATGGGGAAAAACCTCCACATGAGCTGTTACACTGGGAAACTTGCAACTTGCAAAATTATTTTTTATTGTTGTTTTACAAATAACCGGTAATAACCGGGGAAAACTAAATTTCAAGTATTAGTGCTCCAACTTAATTATATCTTGTAAAAATACATCATCAAAGATATAAATACAGCGTCACTTTCTCAATATCGAAGCAAGCAACGTTGAACTTTGAGCCATGTTTACTCTTGTTTTTGACAAAGGTTTTCGTGTGTGATGGCTCATATTATAAAATTAATCTTCCCCTAGATACAGCATAGAGATGACGTTGACATGATGTCTAGAGATGGTTGAGATGGCTAGACATGGTTGATGTTTTCACTACAATATTCTAACACTGCTTGTCCCACTCTCAAGTGTGGACCCTAATACTTTTTATGTGGATGTTTTTTATTATTATTATTATATAACAGTATTTATAAAAAAGAAAGAATTCCCCATTTACAGTTTATGTAATTTCTAGTCTTAAGTTATAAATATATGTACCATTGGTTGTGTACTATATTTGCTAAAGAATTAATAGTTGTTTTATTAATGACAAGATCTACATCTTCATCTGGCAGTGACTGTCTCTCTTGCACGTATAGAAACTCATTAAATGTAGTGAATTGAGGACACATTGTTAAAGATAATCACGTCAGGAACAGCTAGTGAATGTCCATCTTCTCATACCACAATAATATTTTGTGAAAGGAATTAAAAGCCCTAAATAGCAGGAAAGTCGATTTAAAATGACCCAGAAGATCTATAATTTGAACAGTGTAATTTCTCTGATTTCCCTCTGCATCTGTTTTACTGGTAGTTGTTTGACAATTTTTTTTAATTTTTCAAAAAGAATTTAAAAAATTGGAGAATAATTTTTCGTTTTATTTTGTACATGGCAAGTACTGTCGGTCAATATTTATTATGGCTGAATCTTTATGTTGACCTATGCCGATATCATTTAGCATGCAGTAGTCCCGTGTGAACTTTTAAGAAGTATGTATTGGTTGTATTAAAAGACTCGATTACAATATGCTGTCATATCATGTTGATATCACTTGTGCCATTTGTTACACATATTGCATTTCAGTTTGTTATATACATCTTACATTGTTAAACTAGTAATGGTAGCATACGCATTACATTGTTAGACATGCTCATTAATATATTGTATGCAGTTTGAAAAGTCATTTGCATTGAGCTTTCTGGCAGTATTTAGACTACATTTGGCGTCGTTGTTTTTAATTAGTATAATTATTGTGATTTTATTCTTATTTTAATTTTTATTTCATGTTCATAAATATTAATCATATTTAAAGGGACTATTCTAAGTTTGTAGACCTGAAAAACTGCATCAGGGTAATAAAAACAAACGAAGTTTGAAATAGAGAGCATTATATCGATACACTCATTCAGGATTCCCTTGGACCCTTTTTTTTTTTTTTTTAATTTAACAGTTGTACGAAAAAGTAAATTGTTATTATATATAATACATACAATATTATGGTAGTGAAAATCCACACTGAACTGCTACAAATGTGATGACTCCCCACCCACCCTTCCCCCAAAAATGCATAAAATATACAGATATTCTATAAAGATTTTTTTTCTCTTTTTTTTCACATATTGCGATTTTTAATCATTACAAAAGGATCTATTAGCATAAAACCTATTACAGTGAAACCTCTGAAAACCAAACTCTCGGTAAACCAGAATTCTCTTAAACTGGACGTTTTTCACAGTTCCTTTTTAAATATCAATACAGAACAGAATCTCTTTAAACTGGATACCCCTTAATATGTGGACATGTTAATTGGTGTTTGTAGGTGTCTGGTTTTTCCGTGTTATGACTACAGACTAAGGATAGTCCCTTTAATAGTTGTTAATACTCGTTAATATATTTAGCCAACAAGGAGACAGTCCTTAGAAAGTTTGTTTATATACCTTTCTCCAAATAACTAACAAGTGATGGAGACTTGATTTGGTGCTTACGAGATGAAAGACCCCCACCCCGACCCTCCAGAAAAAAAATGTTTAAAAGTTAAAAAAAGGTATAATTGTAACCATTAGCTTGGTTAGTGGAATCACTGGATTCCTGAATGATTCATGTAACTATATGTGTGGTTTGTGTATTAAGCTTGTACATAAATTCTTTAATTTACATGGTAAGGTAAGCATTACAATAGATCGATTGTGTCACATGGTATATTGAGCAATATAATAGTATATGGTTTTACACGGTATGGAAGACCGCTGGTGTAAGCATTATTATATTTATAATGGATGGTGTTGCATGATATTCTTAGTAGGGTTTAAGCAGCAATTTGCCAAATACAAACTTACTGCAAGAAAATACAAAATTGAGAATTGTAATGCATGAGTCTTATTTTGTATCAAAATCAGGGGTTGAAGTAATATGAGGTTCAGGGGCCAGCTAGTCCCTATGATGAGTCAGTTTTGGTGCCAGTTAGAAACCATAGGTGATTAACACAGTGTTCTAAAAAAAAAAGTCGCCAGTGGCTACCAGTTATTTTAATCCCTGCCAAACAGTATTTGTGCTCAGCTTAAACCCAGTAACAGATTGTGTCACATTGGTATGGTAAGCATTTTAATAGATGAGGTAAGTGTGTATGGTTGCAGAAAAGCCTGCAATGTACTGCATGTGTTAAATGTACTCAATTGTATTCTATAAACACGGCATGATGGTGCAATGCCCTGAATTTCATCTATTATCGGCTCAAATTTGTAACTGGCTCATACATCTGATCTCATTTTAATACCCGTTCAGCACAATATATTTCAAGTTATGTTAATTGTAATATAATAATTGTGGACAAATATTCCTCCACATAATGGTCTCTATAAGTGTCCCAACAGCCACTGAAAAGTAGTTAACCGTGGCTACATTACGGTTGGGACTGGTCTACATAAAAACCAAAGGTATTATCATGGTGGTCTTTAGTGATAAAAATACATGTTTTTATGTACGAAAGGAAAATACAGGTGATTGTTATATGTACATGATGATTGTTACAACAGGTGTGATTGTATATGTATGTGTGGAAAAGAGGTCATGGTCACTAGTGGTTTTTTAGATAACACTCCCAACATGAACTTTAATCAAGGTGT